>NW_027286753.1:427500-430000 GCF_022747635.1 Hetaerina americana
CACACACACACACACACACACACACACACACACACACACACACACACACACACACACACACACACACACACACACACACACACACACACACACACACACACACACACACACACACACACACACACACACACACACACACACACACACACACACACACACACACACACACACACACACACACACACACACACACACACACACACACACACACACACACACACACACACACACACACACACACACACACACACACACACACACACACACACACACACACACACACACACACACACACACACACACACACACACACACACACACACACACACACACACACACACACACACACACACACACACACACACACACACACACACACACACACACACACACACACACACACACACACACACACACACACACACACACACACACACACACACACACACACACACACACACACACACACACACACACACACACACACACACACACACACACACACACACACACACACACACACACACACACACACACACACACACACACACACACACACACACACACACACACACACACACACACACACACACACACACACACACACACACACACACACACACACACACACACACACACACACACACACACACACACACACACACACACACACACACACACACACACACACACACACACACACACACACACACACACACACACACACACACACACACACACACACACACACACACACACACACACACACACACACACACACACACACACACACACACACACACACACACACACACACACACACACACACACACACACACACACACACACACACACACACACACACACACACACACACACACACACACACACACACACACACACACACACACACACACACACACACACACACACACACACACACACACACACACACACACACACACACACACACACACACACACACACACACACACACACACACACACACACACACACACACACACACACACACACACACACACACACACACACACACACACACACACACACACACACACACACACACACACACACACACACACACACACACACACACACACACACACACACACACACACACACACACACACACACACACACACACACACACACACACACACACACACACACACACACACACACACACACACACACACACACACACACACACACACACACACACACACACACACACACACACACACACACACACACACACACACACACACACACACACACACACACACAAAGGAAGAAGTTTTGGAGGCCATCCAGCGCGACCTTGGCGAAGACTGTGGCATAACGTTGGCATCGGTTAAATCACTCAGGTTCACGTACGACAGAACCCAGACTGCGGTCGTAAGACTGTCAGCACTGGTGGCCAAGAAGCTCTTGGAGCGTGAGCACATCCGCATTGGATGGACCTCTTGCCGTATAAGGGAGATAGTGAGGCCCCTGAAGTGCTTCAAATGCTGGGGCTTTGGCCATCTGTCTAGAAACTGCAAAAGTGAAGTAGACAGGTCAAGGTGCTGCATCAAATGCGGCAAAGAAGGTCACAAAATCGCGGAGTGCAAGGCGGATGCGCACTGTGCACTATGTGATGGCAAATGTGACATGGAGCTTGCTAGCCATATAGCAGGCAGTCGTCGATGCCCGGTGTATGTGCGGGCACTCCAGGTTGCTGTTAAGCTCAGGAAATGAGGGTACTGCAGCTCAACCTCCAACATTGCAGGGTAGCACAGGATCTGCTTATGCAGACGGTGCGGGAGCTGAAGCCGGCCCTGGCCATCCTCTCGGAACCCTACAGGCATCTGGGTAACCAACCTTGGGTGTTCGATGGAACTGGAAAGGCTGTGATCTGGTCCTGCGGGAGGTCTCCATTTCAGGATTCTGGCTGCCAGACGGTCCAAGGTTTTGTGAGAGTAAAGGTCCAGGGTGTACATTTTTACAGCTGCTATGCACCACCCAGTTGGACTCTGGACGAGTTCCAGGATTTCCTTACCATGCTGGTATCAGATGCGAAGGATCGCTTCCCGGTAGCCATTGCCGGCGATTTCAACGCATGGGCGATAGACTGGGGCAGCAGGAAGACGAATGCAAGGGGGCAAGCCCTGCTTGAGGCTTGGTCGGCTCTAGATGTGGTCCTACTCAACACAGGTAGCGAGCCCACCTTCGTCAAGGGAGAGTCCTCATCTATAGTTGACCTCACCTTTGTGAGCAGTAGTCTAGTGAAGGGAGATCGTTTCTCGTGGAAGGTGCAGGACATTTACACCCACAGTGATCATCAGGCCATACTGTGGGAGATAAACGAGGATGCGAAGCGAGGGGCGAAACCACCAAGATCGAACTCAAGGGGCTGGAGAGCCAAGCTGTTTGAAGCTGATCTCTTTTGCGAGGCGTTGAACACTAGTCCTGTGAATTATGGAGACGCGACGGAAAA
>NW_027286753.1:437500-440000 GCF_022747635.1 Hetaerina americana
GGGTCAGGTGGAAGTGAGGGAAAAACAACCAGAGGAGTATCCGCTACTTGTATCACCGGAGGAAAGAGAAGGTGAATGGCAGGTACAGAATAAGAAGAGGAGGCCTCAAAAGAAGGACAAGCTAAATAATCCGCAATGGCCGGCCAAACAGCGCAGAAGGGCCATGCCGAATGCGCTCATTGTTGAGGCGAAAGCCGAAATGAGCTACGCGGAAATCCTGAGCCATATGAAAAAAGACCAAGCGCTGAATGATGTAAGCACCTCAGTGCATAGGATTCGTAGGACAAAGGGCGGTGGTTTGCTCTTTGTTCTTACGAAGGAGAGCACCGAAAAGGCGTCTGAACTGCGTTCTGTCATGGAGAAGGCTCTGGGTGGGAATGCCACCATCAAGTGTAAAACGCAAGAGCTGGATGTGGAAATTAAGGACATGGACGAAGTTACTACAAAGGAAGAAGTTTTGGAGGCCATCCAGCGCGACCTTGGCGAAGACTGTGGCATAACGTTGGCATCGGTTAAATCACTCAGGTTCACGTACGACAGAACCCAGACTGCGGTCGTAAGACTGTCAGCACTGGTGGCCAAGAAGCTCTTGGAGCGTGAGCACATCCGCATTGGATGGACCTCTTGCCGTATAAGAGAGATAGTGAGGCCCCTGAAGTGCTTCAAATGCTGGGGCTTTGGCCATCTGTCTAGAAACTGCAAAAGTGAAGTAGACAGGTCAAGGTGCTGCATCAAATGCGGCAAAGAAGGTCACAAAATCGCGGAGTGCAAGGCGGATGCGCACTGTGCACTATGTGATGGCAAATGTGACATGGAGCTTGCTAGCCATATAGCAGGCAGTCGTCGATGCCCGGTGTATGTGCGGGCACTCCAGGTTGCTGTTAAGCTCAGGAAATGAGGGTACTGCAGCTCAACCTCCAACATTGCAGGGTAGCACAGGATCTGCTTATGCAGACGGTGCGGGAGCTGAAGCCGGACCTGGCCATCCTCTCGGAACCCTACAGGCATCTGGGTAACCAACCTTGGGTGTTCGATGGAACTGGAAAGGCTGTGATCTGGTCCTGCGGGAGGTCTCCATTTCAGGATTCTGGCTGCCAGACGGTCCAAGGTTTTGTGAGAGTAAAGGTCCAGGGTGTACATTTTTACAGCTGCTATGCACCACCCAGTTGGACTCTGGACGAGTTCCAGGATTTCCTTACCATGCTGGTATCAGATGCGAAGGATCGCTTCCCGGTAGCCATTGCCGGCGATTTCAACGCATGGGCGATAGACTGGGGCAGCAGGAAGACGAATGCAAGGGGGCAAGCCCTGCTTGAGGCTTGGTCGGCTCTAGATGTGGTCCTACTCAACACAGGTAGCGAGCCCACCTTCGTCAAGGGAGAGTCCTCATCTATAGTTGACCTCACCTTTGTGAGCAGTAGTCTAGTGAAGGGAGATCGTTTCTCGTGGAAGGTGCAGGACATTTACACCCACAGTGATCATCAGGCCATACTGTGGGAGATAAACGAGGATGCGAAGCGAGGGGCGAAACCACCAAGATCGAACTCAAGGGGCTGGAGAGCCAAGCTGTTTGAAGCTGATCTCTTTTGCGAGGCGTTGAACACTAGTCCTGTGAATTATGGAGACGCGACGGAAAAGGTGGAGGAGGTCATGCGAAGGGTTACTGAAGCTTGTGATGTAACTATGCCGCGGAAGAAATATAATGACAGTCGACCTCCGGTACACTGGTGGAGCGAAGGGATTGCAAGTCTTCGAAGTAAGTGTCACCGGGCCCGCAGACTAGCTCAACGGGCCCGAGGGAAGTCCACGTTTGCCACAATGGAGGAAAAGTTCAAGGACGCTAGAAGAGAACTCAAAAAGTCCATCAAGGAAGCCAAAACCGAGAGCTGGAAAGAGCTTATCAGTGAGGTTGACAGCGACCCGTGGGGCAGGCCATATAAGGTTGTCATGAGTCGATTGAAGAGCCAGCCCATGCCATCGCCTACCTGTCCAGTGCTACTCGGGAAAATTGTATCAACTCTGTTCCCAGAACAGAAAGAGGAGAGTTATGATATCGAGGAGAAGGCAGACGGGGAAATTCCAGCCATCACGGAAGAGGAGATGCTCACTGCAACAGCAAGGGTGAAAAACAACAAAGCTCCTGGCATTGACGGAATCCCAAACGTGGCCCTGAAGATAGCCATCAAGGCTGCACCTGCGATGTTCCTCGATATGTATAATGCATGTCTCAAGGAAGGAACATTCCCGGATAAATGGAAATGGCAGAGACTAGTTCTACTGCCTAAAGGAAAAAAGCCTCCGGAAGAACCATCATCGTATCGTCCGCTCTGTATGTTGGACACGGTTGGAAAGGTCTTTGAAAGGATCATTTATAATAGGATCGAGGAAGTCGTGGATCCCTTGCTGGCGGAAACCCAGTATGGGTTTAGAAAATCCCGCTCTACGTTGGATGCCATAAGCGAGGTGGTCAGTACTGCAAGGGACGCAATATCAGGAAAAA
>NW_027286753.1:445000-450000 GCF_022747635.1 Hetaerina americana
ACACACACACACACACACACACACACACACACACACACACACACACACACACACACACACACACACACACACACACACACACACACACACACACACACACACACACACACACACACACACACACACACACACACACACACACACACACACACACACACACACACACACACACACACACACACACACACACACACACACACACACACACACACACACACACACACACACACACACACACACACACACACACACACACACACACACACACACACACACACACACACACACACACACACACACACACACACACACACACACACACACACACACACACACACACACACACACACACACACACACACACACACACACACACACACACACACACACACACACACACACACACACACACACACACACACACACACCGGTGTGGAGTTTTGTTAGCTTCTCCCATCCGGCGCCTCCCCCGGTTGCGGATAGGGGAATGCCCGCTAGAAATAGAGGGTACCGGGGAAATAAAATACCCGGGGCGGACAGAAAAGCTAAATAGGGGAAGGAACCCCGAAAATAAACCAATTATGGTAGTCCAGCAGAAGGAATTGGTTACGGTGCAGGGGAGGGATACCCCAGTACCGGCGCTGTTAGGGAGTGAGCAAGGGTGCTCCCAGTCGTCGTCATCCAACGACCGCAGTGTTGCAGGGGTTGGTCACTCGGCCCCTGTAGCATCTAATGCTACAAGTGACACCAAGGTGAACAAATATAGTGAACTATCACTTGAAGGGGCTGAACACCTTGTTCTGCATATGACAAGTGAGGAGGAGGAGAAACAGCAGCTGCAGAACTTGTTGGAATTACATGGCGGCTTGCTGCAGGAATTGGGTGAGTTTATTAGAGGAAAGTCCAATGTCCATAAAGCCATCCACAGTAAGGTGGCGAGTCTGACATCCAGTTGGCATCGGATTGCGGAGCTCGGCGGAACAACGAAAGTTTTCGAACAGAAGCTGATAAGGTCTGCAGCAGGTACACGTTCCACTTCATCGCAGACCAAGAATGTGGAAGACAAGGCTACAAATACGACATCTACCCAGACCCGGCGCGAGAAACGAGGTGCGCGGGAGAGCAATAAAGGTTCTGTGGAGCCAGGGGGATCTGAAAAGGGTCTGCGCGTAATTGCAGCGGGAAGCGGGAGAACTCCGCTGATGCCGCAGTTGGCGGGTCAGGTGGAAGTGAGGGAAAAACAACCAGAGGAGTATCCGCTACTTGTATCACCGGAGGAAAGAGAAGGTGAATGGCAGGTACAGAATAAGAAGAGGAGGCCTCAAAAGAAGGACAAGCTAAATAATCCGCAATGGCCGGCCAAACAGCGCAGAAGGGCCATGCCGAATGCGCTCATTGTTGAGGCGAAAGCCGAAATGAGCTACGCGGAAATCCTGAGCCATATGAAAAAAGACCAAGCGCTGAATGATGTAAGCACCTCAGTGCATAGGATTCGTAGGACAAAGGGCGGTGGTTTGCTCTTTGTTCTTACGAAGGAGAGCACCGAAAAGGCGTCTGAACTGCGTTCTGTCATGGAGAAGGCTCTGGGTGGGAATGCCACCATCAAGTGTAAAACGCAAGAGCTGGATGTGGAAATTAAGGACATGGACGAAGTTACTACAAAGGAAGAAGTTTTGGAGGCCATCCAGCGCGACCTTGGCGAAGACTGTGGCATAACGTTGGCATCGGTTAAATCACTCAGGTTCACGTACGACAGAACCCAGACTGCGGTCGTAAGACTGTCAGCACTGGTGGCCAAGAAGCTCTTGGAGCGTGAGCACATCCGCATTGGATGGACCTCTTGCCGTATAAGAGAGATAGTGAGGCCCCTGAAGTGCTTCAAATGCTGGGGCTTTGGCCATCTGTCTAGAAACTGCAAAAGTGAAGTAGACAGGTCAAGGTGCTGCATCAAATGCGGCAAAGAAGGTCACAAAATCGCGGAGTGCAAGGCGGATGCGCACTGTGCACTATGTGATGGCAAATGTGACATGGAGCTTGCTAGCCATATAGCAGGCAGTCGTCGATGCCCGGTGTATGTGCGGGCACTCCAGGTTGCTGTTAAGCTCAGGAAATGAGGGTACTGCAGCTCAACCTCCAACATTGCAGGGTAGCACAGGATCTGCTTATGCAGACGGTGCGGGAGCTGAAGCCGGACCTGGCCATCCTCTCGGAACCCTACAGGCATCTGGGTAACCAACCTTGGGTGTTCGATGGAACTGGAAAGGCTGTGATCTGGTCCTGCGGGAGGTCTCCATTTCAGGATTCTGGCTGCCAGACGGTCCAAGGTTTTGTGAGAGTAAAGGTCCAGGGTGTACATTTTTACAGCTGCTATGCACCACCCAGTTGGACTCTGGACGAGTTCCAGGATTTCCTTACCATGCTGGTATCAGATGCGAAGGATCGCTTCCCGGTAGCCATTGCCGGCGATTTCAACGCATGGGCGATAGACTGGGGCAGCAGGAAGACGAATGCAAGGGGGCAAGCCCTGCTTGAGGCTTGGTCGGCTCTAGATGTGGTCCTACTCAACACAGGTAGCGAGCCCACCTTCGTCAAGGGAGAGTCCTCATCTATAGTTGACCTCACCTTTGTGAGCAGTAGTCTAGTGAAGGGAGATCGTTTCTCGTGGAAGGTGCAGGACATTTACACCCACAGTGATCATCAGGCCATACTGTGGGAGATAAACGAGGATGCGAAGCGAGGGGCGAAACCACCAAGATCGAACTCAAGGGGCTGGAGAGCCAAGCTGTTTGAAGCTGATCTCTTTTGCGAGGCGTTGAACACTAGTCCTGTGAATTATGGAGACGCGACGGAAAAGGTGGAGGAGGTCATGCGAAGGGTTACTGAAGCTTGTGATGTAACTATGCCGCGGAAGAAATATAATGACAGTCGACCTCCGGTACACTGGTGGAGCGAAGGGATTGCAAGTCTTCGAAGTAAGTGTCACCGGGCCCGCAGACTAGCTCAACGGGCCCGAGGGAAGTCCACGTTTGCCACAATGGAGGAAAAGTTCAAGGACGCTAGAAGAGAACTCAAAAAGTCCATCAAGGAAGCCAAAACCGAGAGCTGGAAAGAGCTTATCAGTGAGGTTGACAGCGACCCGTGGGGCAGGCCATATAAGGTTGTCATGAGTCGATTGAAGAGCCAGCCCATGCCATCGCCTACCTGTCCAGTGCTACTCGGGAAAATTGTATCAACTCTGTTCCCAGAACAGAAAGAGGAGAGTTATGATATCGAGGAGAAGGCAGACGGGGAAATTCCAGCCATCACGGAAGAGGAGATGCTCACTGCAACAGCAAGGGTGAAAAACAACAAAGCTCCTGGCATTGACGGAATCCCAAACGTGGCCCTGAAGATAGCCATCAAGGCTGCACCTGCGATGTTCCTCGATATGTATAATGCATGTCTCAAGGAAGGAACATTCCCGGATAAATGGAAATGGCAGAGACTAGTTCTACTGCCTAAAGGAAAAAAGCCTCCGGAAGAACCATCATCGTATCGTCCGCTCTGTATGTTGGACACGGTTGGAAAGGTCTTTGAAAGGATCATTTATAATAGGATCGAGGAAGTCGTGGATCCCTTGCTGGCGGAAACCCAGTATGGGTTTAGAAAATCCCGCTCTATGTTGGATGCCATAAGCGAGGTGGTCAGTACTGCAAGGGACGCAATATCAGGAAAAAGGTATGCAAGAGGCTCCAAGCAGTACTGCTTGATTGCCACACTTGATATCAAAAATGCCTTTAATTCAGCGAGGTGGAAGTGTGTCATGGAGGCTCTAAAGGAGTTTAATGTTCCATGGTGTCTTCGGAGGATGGTGGCGAGTTACCTGAATAACAGGTTTCTAGTGTACAACACAGAAGACGGACCGAAGACGTATTAAGTGACTGGAGGGGTTCCCCAGGGCTCAGTACTGGGGCCTCTCCTGTGGAACATCCTCTACAATTCGGTACTGCTGCTGAGACTACCGCGCGAGGTGCGCCTCGTGGCATTCGCTGATGACTTGGCGGTGGTAATTACCGCTAAACTTGTGGAGCAAGTCACCGCTATATTCGGGGAGGTTTTCTTGGCGATCAGGAAATGGATGTTTTCTGTCGGATTGAAACTGGCAGATCATAAAACTGAAGCGGTTCTCGTTTCAAGCAGAAGGCGGTGCGAAAAAGTGACACTTTACGCCGGCAATACCGAGATCAAATCGCGGCCGTTCATTCGGTATCTGGGGGTGACCCTGGACGCCAGGCTAAATTTCAAGGAGCAGGTGGGGCAAGTCAGTGGCAAAGCTTCTTTAGTGGCTTCCACACTGCAACGGCTTATGCCCAATGTTGGTGGCCCCAAGCAGAAAAGAAGACAACTGCTGGCATCGGTTATAACCTCAGTACTAACCTATGGGATTCCCATATGGGCTGATGCACTGCTGAGGAAGGGGTATCGAAGGAAGGTAGCAGCGCCATACCGGATTAGTGCTTTGCGGGTGGCAAGCGCTTTTCGGACAGTTTCCGAGGACGCCATAAACGTCATTTCGAGTATGTTACCAGTGGAGCTCCTGGCAAAGGAAAGGAAGAACTGGTATCGACAGGAGAACCCGGGTGAGACCAGGAAAGAAATAAGAGAAGAGAGTATTAATGAATGGCAGAGATTGTGGGACACATCAATGAAGGGAAGATGGACGCACCGGCTTATCCCAAACGTGGCGAAATGGATAAACCGGTCCCACGGGGAGCTCAATTACTACCTCACGCAGGTGCTATCAGGACATGGGTGTTATCGTGCGTATTTGCACAAATACAAGCATGAGGATTCGCCGTACTGTCCAACGTGCCAAGGAGTCGAGGAGAATGCTGAACACGTGATCTTTGAGTGCCCACGGTTCAGTGCATCGCGAGTTGCACTTGTGTTAAAGTTAAACACTCAACTTACGCCAGAGACCTTGGTGGAACATATGATTTCGTCGGAATCAACCTGGAGCG
>NW_027286753.1:455000-459163 GCF_022747635.1 Hetaerina americana
CCATATAGCCTCTTCCTCCCACATTTTCCTAAGCATTTTAAAAGTTCCACGGGAATGTTATCTACCCCCACGGCCTTATTTAGTTTCATCTCCCTTAATGCCCTTTCTATCTCATTGTCTAGTATGCCTGGACCTAAGCTGTCTTCCTCTACGTCATTTTCTTTTTCAATGTCTAACTGTGTTGGTCTGAGTTCTTTACTATACAGTTCTTCTATATACTCCTTCCATCTCTCTTGGATCTTTCCTGCGTTAACTATTACCTTACCCGCCTTATCTCTAACTATTAGCATAGCTCTTCCTTTCTTACTTCCCGATAACGATTTAACTTTGCTGTACAGCGCACCGATTTCGCCCTTCCTCTGGAGACTTTCCATATCCTCGCACTGCGTCTTCCACCATGCGTCTTTTGCCTTATTTGTTGCCCGCCTCAATTTATTGTTCAATTCTTTGTACTTCATTTTGCCTAATTCTGTATTTATATTCTTCCATTTTCGCCGCTCATCCATCTTTGTAATCATCTCATCCGTGATCCATGGTTTCCTAGTCCTTTTAGCGTTAACGGTTCCAATAGTGTCTTTTGCGGCTTTAGACAACCCTTTTTTGATCATTTCCCATTCTTCTTCGATAGTAATAAGCCCTTTACCATCCTCCATTATTTTCTCTACCGCCTGTTTGTATTTCTTCCTTTTAAACCCATTTAATGCTTCTACATTCCATTTTCTAACTCGCCGCCCCTGCCTTATCTTTTTGAAACGTACGCTACATTTCATAACAACTAAATTGTGGTCTGAGTCCGCATCCGCTCCCGGAAAGCTGTGGGAATTTATCACACTATTCCTAAACCTGTGTCTAACCAGGATATAATCTAGCTGATATCTTCCTGTGTCATCTGGCATTTTCCATGTATACCTGCGTCTTTTGTGGTGTCTAAACCAAGTGTTGGTGATGACTAACCCCTGTCTCCTGCAGAACTCAACTGCTTACTCCCCGCGGTCATTCCTCGTGCCTAAACCATAGTCGCCCACCTCATCACCATCTCTTCCTTCGCCTACCGTCGCATTCATATCCCCCATCACTATCAAATGTTTCCCTGCTGGAACACACGCGATCATGTCCTCTAACTGATCGTATATCTTATCGACCTCTTCTTCCTTATGGTTGCTCGGTGGCATGTATACCTGAATAATAACTAAGTTCGTCGGTTCTGCTTTTATCTCCACTAGTAGTATTCTATCCGTTACCTGCTCTATGTTGACTACGCTTCTTCCTACCTCTTCTATTAATACTATGGCAACCCCTCGTTGGCTCTCGTCCCCACCGCTGTATATTATTCTATACTTATCACTCCAGTAATCCCCGCTATCTTTCCATCTCACCTCGCATAGACCTAAAATATCTATATTTCCCCTTTCCATCTCTCGCTTAACATTCTCCAATTTCCCTGTCCTCATCATAGTCCTAACATTCCACGTTCCTATTCTAACTAATTTTGTCTTCTTCTCCTGCGTCTTCTGTCCTGCTGCTGATGGTTTTCCCTTGCAAGGGTTTCGTGGGATGACGACCGCGGAAGCCTTGCCTCCTCCGCTGCCGGGCACGACGCACGGCCGATTGGGCCGAGCCCCGTGGTTGCCAGGACTCAAAATATCTCTATTGTCCATCATATTTTTCTAGGGAATGATAATTGAGGTGGTTTCCCGTTGCCTTCCTCAAGAGTGTTTTTAACGTGACACCATCACTTACTGGCCGCCCCACTGGGGTCAGACGCCATTGCAGCCGCCTCACTGAGGAATAGACGCTGCGTGGACTACCTTTCGTCTGGCTCCTAACCTTCGACCTATCTGGCATGGGTGACCCTACCAGGAGCAATAATTATTACTCCCGCCAGCACAGCTCTAGGGGTCATCGGAACGCACAAGCCCTTCCACCACGTCAAGGTTGTAGTCCGGGGAGGGGATATATATATATATATATATATATATATATATATATATATATATATATATATATATATATATATATGCAGTAATCACACACAGTAAACACAGTAATCAACCCGAAGGTCGGTTTAGTAAGTGATGGTAGAGTTCACCCAGTACTTAGCCCGACGGCGTGTGAAATTCACACATCAGGGTAGGGGGGCCAGTTCCTTTTATGGTTTCCCAGGCCGTTTAGACCAGGCCGTTCCCAGGCCCTGTGCCGTTTATGGTTTCCCAGGAAGATCTGGTACCCGAAAATTCACATAGCTTGGATGGAGCTGTAAGTGTCCAGAGAGGCTTGCCCGGAAATCGAACCCGGGCCCTCCGCTCATTAGTCCAACGCTATACGAGCGCGGGCGCTGGAGGGAACGGATAGGGTGGAATGGTTTGGTAGGGGAAGAGTTGGGAGGGAAGTTTTTAGAAGTAAGGGAGTAATACGGAAGGTTTTGAAAGCGGAGGGAGATTGAAAATATGTGAATTGAGGCAATTAATGTCTAATATTAATACATGGTTCATTCCTCGAATCAAAGAGCCAGATAAACGCCTGTTCTAATGTTTTGATTTTGAGTTGAGTGTCAGAGGAGGCAAAATAACAGTTAAAACAGAGCTACTAATTTATTAATAAAATCCATGACGTTTGAGCTCTTTACAAGTGGCAGTTGACAAATAAAAATAACACAGTAAACTATATTTCCTGATTAAAATCATATCATTTATATCTACAAATCCCTGCATTCGTTTCTCAGCAACAACAAACCACCTCGTGGTGCATCGACAGTCTCAATGAAGATGAATGAACCATTTCGTAAAGTACCACAGTCATTTCTGTGAATGTGATGCAGGCGTGGAATCAGCTCTAATGAGAGGGTATTTCACTGGATTGAACCCAGATGCTGAAAGTGATTCATGAAAGAATTCTGAATCTTTCCCGCAAACAGGAAAAGGCGCCATGTTTGTTTCTCTGCCTCCCGAATACCAATTGACGACCGCTCAGTTCGGGGCGCTCTATCGCTTTGCCACTATTCCCACTCGATTCCTCTCTCGTTCGTGAACCATCCGTCAGGAGGCTCCCCCGTTATCACGAGAGGGGTCAAAGGCCGGCCCGCTCGCTCGAGGGGTTCGTTTGATCCGCGGACGCTAAGCAGCCCCAGTGATGAAGGCCCTTCCGGCGCTGACACGCGCCTCCTCACCTCGACGATCCGCACCCGGCTCCGACGGGGGCGTGGGGGCAGGGGGAAGGGGAGAGGCGGGAGTGATTTTTTTAAGGAAGAAACATCCGCTCCCAAACAGAAGGAAAAGCCCCCCTCCCCCCCCTTACCAACCAATCTATCCCTCAACCAATCCCTCTCCCTCATCCCAACCCTTCCTTTCTTATCCTTTCCCCTCCACACTCCCCCTCCCCTCTTCGCCCCTTCTCGCATTATCGTCTCCTTGGCTGCCCTCCCTTCCTGAGGGAAACACGCGCCCGTAAGGGTAGACCCCTTGTAAACAACCGACGGCCGCCTCCGGCATCTAAAAAAGGGTTATGAAAGGGTCGGCTAAGAGGGGTTCCTTCATATATATATATATATATATATATATATATATATATATATATATATATATATATATATATATATATATATATCTTAATATTTGGGAGGTTTTCACTCATAATTCACAGACTTAGTGTGTGGATTGTAAACACTCTGCACGTACATAAACAGGCCTGCGTGATTCAATACTACGTTTGTTTAATACTAAGTTGACGTTTGCCAACTGAATTACTTAAACTACTGCACTGCTGAGAAATACAACTTACAGGATATCATTACAAATGTAATATTACGTTACATCTACACAATATCCTTCAAGCCTGACGCAGGAATAAGCCGCGCCTGATTGGAAGAATAGTTAACTTTTGCCCTTTATTCAACTGATGCACCTATGGTAAGTCCATCAGGATTGTTTAGTTGCGGATGAACGGTATTTTGCAACATTATTAGATCGTCAACGAAATTGGAGAGAGGGAAGATGCGTATCTGCGTATCAACTCATTTTTGTGGCCATTATTCTAGGTTGGCATCGTAAAATTATTCGTAACAATGTTTTCCTGACGAGTGCATGAAGTGCCTAATTAAGATAGCCGATTAAGTGTTAGCATGATTGCAGATTGTATTAATGGCATTGATAAGATGACAGTACACA